>NC_040885.2:12986407-13012513 GCF_900634795.4 Betta splendens | reverse complement strand
ACACCTGATTCAGGTAAGTCACCCATGAAGAGGGAAGTGCGAGCGGGGCCGAGGTAAGGCCTGCGTCAGGTCACGTGCCCGCCATAAAACACACTGGGCAGGTATATTACTATGGAAATGACCGGGTCGATGATCCGCTGACCCAGGGACAGGTAGTGGAGCTCAGGGTTAAGACTTCCACGCCGTCAGGTGCGTCCGGATGAGCGGCCGTGTCGCACCTGTGGAGGGACGGGTCCTCCCCCACGGCCCACGCCTGCTTAGCGAACGGTGGACGTCCTGGCTGAAGCTAAGACACGTTCACGTCGGTCATTTGCTCCATTAGTAGCTGCGGACGCCGCTTCAACAGCGGTAGACGAGTAAAGGCCGCTTCCTGATGGCGCGGCCAGGACACACCCACGCGCATCACTGCTGCGTCTGCTCCGTCCCGGACCCCAGTCACTAATGCGAAGTTTTTAACCAACAGCTGCGATTAAACCAAAGTGCTGAGTCCGACTTCAAGCCCTTTTCGGTGTCAAAGCGGGCGAAGGAGCTGAAGCAGCAGAAATCCCGCAGACTTCAGTATCTGCAGAGAAGCAAAGGAAACACCTGGTTCACCGTTATCACTGCTACGCTGGGACCAGACTGCCGCGTGATTCAGCGAGCAGCTCTCCATCCTGACCGCACACACGCGGTGCATTCAGGGCACCTGCACTGCTGTGAGGCAGTCTCTGCTTATCCCATCACTTCTGGGTCAGAGGTCAACCTGCAGGGCGTGGACGGTTGGACTTGGCCGCGTTCCGCTTTGAGTGATGTGTGAAGGCCGTTACAGGCGTCTGCAGCTCCAGAAACTGGAGACCTGAAGACTGAACGGGTCGCGTGTCCACCCCCACACACACACACACACCCACACACCCACACACACACACACACACACACACACACCTGCAGCCACCAGCTGTCGGGGACTGTGTTCATGTGACACGCCTCCATCCGAAGCTGCAAAAAGACTGGAGTTGGCTTAAACTGCATATTTCATAAAATAGTCTGCTGTCAGCAAATTGTAGTTGTGTGTCACAATATCTGACTGAAAGCAAAGATGCTGTGGGTTTAAAAGCGAGTCTGCTTCTAGGTTTTTTTGCACACGTTTTCTTTTTCAGTTTGTGGAGCGTTACTAGCAGTGAAATGAGCGCGTAACTGCTTATTGTGCGGCGTGTGCGAAGGGAGATTCCAGTTGGGATTTTATTATTAGGATGATAATAAAACATTAGATCTCACTGGTGACAGCAACAGGTGAGTGCTGCCTCATATTGTTGCAGATAGTGTTTTTTTTTTTGTTTTTTTTTTTTGGCACGTCTGGAAGACCTGCAACCCTGGAACCAGTCCGCTTCCAGCTATGCAGAGAATTATCAGCAAATCCTGGTTCTCCACAGCTGTACAGGTTTTATAATGGGTTTGTTTAGTTATCCTTATCTTTTGAGTTACACAGTTTCTCAGCACGCCTCATAATGCGCCTTGCATGGATTCCAGTCCCATCACTATTTTATTTGGGTATCACCTCATTGTTTGCGCTTCAGTCATTCCTTTCCGTCCTACTGGTTGTCGGGTTTGTGTTTGTCGTGTTCAGACGTGTGGACAAACCGATACACACAGTTTTTCCTTCCAACCGGTTTCCTAAACACACTTTTCCCAACCTGTTCTGCTGTCTTCTAAATTCCTTGGAGCTGTAACATCTCGGCGCCCTTGCTGCTTTTGGACAATGCGCCACGCTCCTTATCTCCCCCATCAGCTCCGATGTGCACATAAACCTCCCTTTCATGCACCTTGTACTGTACCTACTATTTGTGCGTCGCTCGCTCTACGACTTCCTGAATTACGCTCGTTTCCATGTGTTGTTTCCGCATGGCTTCATTTCAACGCCAGACCCATCTGTTCATCATGTCAAGTAATTGATCGCTCTCTTTTCAGCGTGTCCTTCAGAGATGTGTTCCAGTCGGAGCATATGCGGCGCCACCAGACCTCCCAACTCGCGCTCCTCCAGCTCCGGTGCCCATTATGCCCTCTGCGCCCTGGGAGTTGGCCTCATCGCTCTGGGCGTCGTCATGATCGTGTGGACTGTGATGCCCTCGGAGCAAGGAGGCTCCAGCGGCTCCACGGCCCCGACAGGCAACTCCACCGCCGGGCCCGGGAGCGGAGGCAACAGCGGGCACAACACGGACCCCAAGAAGTCCTCGTTGGTGGCCATTGTGCTGGTTGCAGCTGGAGGAGCCATCCTGCTCTTGTCCATTTGCCTGGGACTGAGAAACAAGAGGAGGACACGCAACAGGCGCGACGAGCTAGCGGCGGCACAGGCTCCTCTACGGAACCAGGTCGTTCAGCCGCAGGAAGAACCGTAAGTGTCCAACAATTGATTATTAATTAGACTTGTATTACCTGGAAAGGTGCGACACAGATGCAAATTAATTTATTTTAAAAATGTAAAGTGAATTTACCTACAGTAACAAGGTCTACAGTAAAACATATTCTCAGAATAAAACATTAAAATTAAAACAGAATAATTATAAGCACATACTTTATACCCACAGTGAATTGATTTTAAAATAGGGAGAAATGCATATTTTGCACACAGAATAACACAACATAATAATATCTTTAGCCCATTATTTAAAATCTCTCCTTTTGCTAAATATTAAAACCCAGTTTTGAGTCAGTCCAAATTTATCATTTAGCTCAAGCCTGCCTGTGACCCAATAAACTGAGTGGATAAGCAGTGAATGTACAGTGAGGTCAGGACATAAAACAAACCATACAGAGCTCTCTGTGGCGAGGACCGGATCAGTACAGAACCACAGGTAAAGTGCGGTGAAGCGTGTTTGAAATCACCAGGACATCATTTCTAACCGAGTACCTGAGCATTAAAGACCCCGGTCAGGGAGGTGGTCTATTACTTTAACTCCTACAGAGGAGGACTGCAGGAAGGGTCCACTGCAGTGAAGTGGCTGCAGGACAGTAAAGCCTGAACGTGTGGGTTCTCACACGCTCCCATCCGATTTGATGGAGCTTAAGAGGATGTGCTGGCGGGAATGGGATAAACCGCCTAAATCCAGGTGTGAGAAGCTTGTGGAAGCACATCCCATAAGACTCCAAGCTGTAATTACCAAAGGGACTTTTAAAAAGTATTGACTCGAGGGTCTGATTAAGTACATTAGTGATATTTTGATTTTTAATGCTTCACAAAAGATGGATTTGGACTTTTCACAACTTTTGACAGCTCAGTGAAATGTGCAAAAAGTCAAGCGAAGCCTGAAGCGCCTCCAGATTTAGCCTGTTTCAGGACAGATTCAGCCTGTTTTTGCAGCTAACGCACGCGTTCCCGTCCCGCCTTTTCCAGAGGTCCAGACCCAGCTGCGTACAGCGTGCCGAGCTACGAGGAGGTCGTCGGCAGCGATAACTACCCGGTGCGTCAGAGCAACCTGCGGCAGAGCATCACCCAGCTGCCGTCCTACGAGGACATCATCGCCGCCGTGGAGAGCGAAGGGGCGGCGCCGCCCGCTGAGAGCGCCCCCCTCAGCGACCGCCCACCCGCCGGCGAGGCCCGGGCCGACCCCGCGGCGAACCCGCGGGTGCCGGTCCGCAGCAGCAGCCGCGCCAGCCGTTTACTGCGGCCTCTCCGGGTGCGAAGGATCAAATCGGACAAGCTGCACCTGAAGGACTTCCGCCTCCAGATCCGCACCCCCACGCAGAACCCAGTGACCATTGAACCCATCACTCCGCCGCCGCAGTATGAAAACAAGATGCCTGAGCTACAGTAAGGTCTCTTCTTATTGCCTGTTCATGGTGAATAAAGCATCTCAGGATTTAATTGAGTTATTACATTTCTAAAAACCAATTTCAGGGTTGGTATTAAGTAGGTTAAACGTGGCTGCAAGCAGCACAGCAGAGGCTGAAATACGAATAATTCGAGTGAAACTTCATCAGCGAAGCTTGTGATTGGCATATTCTATTATAATCCACCGTTAGGTCTGTGTGCAAGGATCAGCTTTTACAGCTTTTATACGTTCTGCTGTTATTAACGTTCAACCTGGGATAGTTTCATTTTATTTATACCCAATGGAATAATTTCCACATCACCAGCAATGATTCTAGTTCTGTTTTCATTATGTTGATTATTAGTGGTGGAACATATTGATTCAAGGGGAAAGAGGGGACACTTGTTTTTGAGGTTTTAAGTGTATTACGTATCCTATGCATCAGATGCACAACGTTTTGTGATCACAAAAGGCAGTGAGGCCAAAATATGTGTTTCATGTTTCATCGTGTTTGTGAAGGCTTTTTTTTTTGTGAATTGTCTTTAAATACCTTGTCTTAAAGTGGTTTATGTTCTGTTTTTGTAAAACAGTTTAAGAAATTTATCATTGGATTTGATGTTAGAAAGCACTGCATGTGTCATTATTATGTATTTTATAGTGTTTAAATGTTAATAAGTTTTACTGTGTTGCAAAATGTTTAGAAAGGTGATGAATAAATGTTTTTCTATTCTGTGGTTTTCTATTTTTTATATCAGACTATTCAACATGTGCTATACATAAGTTGTGGCTCTTCTGATGATTCCTAATATATATATTCACAAATTTCCTTAAACTGTATTTATTGGATAGAAGTCTTGTTTTTCTATTTTCATCAATTCATTTGATTTTTTTATTACTTCTTTCATGTTGTGGCGTCATGACAAACTCCATTTTGATTTTCTGCTGTGCTATGAATTCTCATCTCTGTGGCCATTGGCTGATGTGTAGCGCCCTCCTGTGGTTAAAGGGATGAACGACCAAAAGGTAAACATAAAGTTGCGGTTTCACCTGAAGCAGAACTTGAGTACTATAAATGTATGTTGAGAGTTGAAAAATGCCATAAATGTGATACTTTGTATTAATTAATATGCTGATTGACTGATGTGAGAAGTACCTTAATTCTGAGATTAGTGAAGTTATGTTTAACCTAAACATCACCCAATAATTCAGATAATTTGTACATACACTTGTGTATACATTTTAAGTTGTGATTAACTAAAACTAAATGTAAAACTAATTTAAAACAGTGGTTAATGCGAAATGAAAGTGCTGATGCTGCTACAGTGCAAATTATTTATGCAGTATATTTGAAGACACTTCTTTTCTATTTACTCCAGTTTTACGTTTTTCCTCAACACATTCTAGCTTTTGACGCAGACATTTGAACAAGCAAAGTTTTTTTTTTTATATTTCCAGGTATCAACTGTATTTTTCTGAGCTCCACCCTCGCCTCGGTTCAGAAGCCTTTTTCTTTTCTCTTTTTTTTTTCTTTCAAATGTGCAGCTGCCATGTAGTCGAGGGAGGAACAGCTGGCTGAGGGAAGAGCCAGCCCGGGGAGTCAGTCACATTCCTGGCTGGGATTCAATGACTGAACCAGACACAAACAAACAGAGAGGGCGAGAGAGAGAGAGAGAGAGAGACGCACTGAGTGAGACGGGAGACTGACTGAGCCAGACGACGCAGACGAGGCATATTTCGGGCGCACATTCGGAGTGCGTAAAACCGCAGGAGCGCATAGAAACATAGTAAGTGGTGATTGTACGTTTGTAGGACTTTTGCGTCTCGGAGTTGCCGACTTTAATTGCGTCTGCTCGCAGGAACTGGCCCTATGAATTCGGCAGCCTTCAGTTTTCTGAATGGACGCGCTGGGAAGCTCCTCCGGTAACGTGGAAATGCGCGTTATTGAGCGCGTAGCCGGATGCTGAGGACGCCCGACGCGATAGGTCAAATTCAGCGTTCATTTCGAAGTTCGGACTCTCTTTTCAAGCAGCTCCGAGATGGAGGGGACGAGCTTTCAGCCGCATCCAGGACTTCAGCAAACTCTGAAGCAGTTCCACCTGAGTTCCATGCGCTCCCTCGGCGGACCGGCGGCGTTCTCCGCCCGGTGGCACCAGGACCCGCTCTTCGGCAAAGATGGGAAATCCGCGGAGCTCGTGCTCACCTTGCCGGCCCAGACGCCCCCCGTCATGTCCGGCCCACTTTTCATCCCGTCCGACCGCTCCACGGAGAGGTGCGAGACGCTCCTGGAGCGGGAGCCCATCTCCTGCTTCGTGGTCGGCGGCGAGAAGCGCCTCTGTCTGCCGCAGATCCTCAACAGCGTGCTGAGGGACTTCTCCCTGCAGCAGATCAACTCGGTGTGCGACGACCTGCACATCTACTGCTCCCGGTGCACGGCGGACCAGCTGGAGATCCTCAAGGTGGTGGGCATCCTGCCCTTCTCGGCTCCGTCGTGCGGGCTGATCACCCAGACGGACGCCGAGCGCCTCTGCAACGCGCTCATCTACGGCGGCACGTACCCTCCTCGCTGCAAAGAGTCGGGCTCGCTGGAGTTGCAGCGCACCGAGGGAAGCTTCAAAGTGTATCACGAATGCTTCGGCCGGTGCAGGGGCTTGTTTGTCCCGGAGCTGTACAGCGGCCCCGGCGCTGCCTGCGTCCAGTGCATGGACTGCAGGCTCATGTTCCCACCGCGCAAGTTCGTGGTGCACAGTCACAAGCGACTGGAGAACCGGACGGTCCACTGGGGGTTCGACTCGGCCAACTGGCGGGCCTACGTGCTCCTGGACCCGGACTACACGGGGAAGGAGGAGAAGGGTCGTCTGGAGCAGCTGCTGAAAGAGTTAAAGGCCAAGTATGACCTGGCTGGAAAGCTGTCCAGCAAACACTGCAGAGTGAGTGTTTAATCTTAAATCATTTGTTTTGTTTTGTTTTGTTTTGTTTCTGTGGGCAGCTCAACATCTTCAGGCCCATTACTCCCTCTGCATTGTTCAGAAGCTCACTGCTCCATTATAGTATGCAGCGTTTATTCAAATTAAAAATTTGATTGCAAATCAATGGACTTATCACATCTACCCTGCACATATATGCACACTTATATATAAATATATATTTATACACACACACAAAAGGTGAACCATCAGCTGGAGCCTTCAGCATCTCCCCCAACCTCCCAAACTCCCCAGGGTAACCCAAGGGCATCTGCATTATAATATATAGTCCTGATGATATATTTTATTAGGGAGGAGAGTGGGGGCAGGGACAGCCATTATGGTGCCACGATGTGGGGAAGGGGCTACGGGTTTAATGAGGTTTGCGATATGTACGTGTGTGTGTGTGTGTGTGTGTGTGTGTGTGTGTGTGTGTGTGTGTGTGTGTGTGTGTGTCTCCTTCCTGGTTCCTTGCGTGGGTCAGGGATGTTTAGTGCGGACAATGGGGCCGGGAGAAGAGGTGGATGCTGTGTCGTCACAGAGCAGCTGCTGTGTGGGACTCTGCTAATGAGTGGACGTCTCTGCGTGCATCACCATGGCGCTGCACCAGTCACGTCTCGCTCGGTCCCAATGCTGAAGGAAGGGTGTAGAGACAGGTCTGAAACATAAAGGGGGAAGGTTATCGGTGACACAAGAGGTGTGGTTGTGATTTAAGAAGCGTCACACGTACAGTATGGCCAACGCTGATTTATGCTGTCTTTCCAATTGGCCACAGACTCCACGCTAACCTTTGCGCTGTCTCCTACACCTGTGGCTGATTTCTACCCTGCACGCAGCAGGCCTTGATGTATCTATCACGCTGACTCACGCGTGCTTTCAACATGGTGCGTCCGTGAACGACGCGGCCTCAGTGTGTGTGAGCACCGCGGAGGCCGTTTTGGCGGAGGGGGCGGTGCGCGTTTGCTGTGGTTCAGTGTCAGCCGTGTCCCAGTTAGCAGACGGGCCCGGTCCTCGGGGAGCCGCACACCAGTGCTCTCCCATACATCAGCCTGACAGGGCAAGCTGCTGAAAGGCCGGACGGGCGCTCGCAGACTGCGCTTGGCTCGTCTTACCCAGGAAACAAAAAACCCAGCCTTATCAGGCTGCCTCAGCCTCCCTCTCTTGTCAGAGTGTTTTATTAATAAGAGAGCGCCTCGAAGGTTGCCTCCTCAGCCTGTATCGGCTGTCTAGACTCCCACCTCATCCACTCTGACTGGCTGTCGAAGACGCAGCACAGGCCGAAGAAGATGCTGAGGAGAGTGCTGTCGATGGGGCTTTATTGTGAAATAGTCCGGAGTTTTCTGGGGAGATGCAGAATTAACTGTGGCGTTAGAAGGTGACTCATGTTGAAAACCCGCAGCCTCCTCTTGGCAGCAGGAGCTGGATCAGAGCGGGGAATGAAACCTTGTGAACCTTTGTGTCTGTTTTGCATCAAATGCAGCATTTGGTCCTTTAGGCCTTCGCTTAATGTGCAGATGAGGGCATATTGTTGAGAGGAGGCTGCAGACTCTCATTCAGAAGATGCAGGGTGTGTGAGCCAGGCCTTGACATGTGTTGTCAAAGGGCCATGACCCCTGACCTTTCCCCAAAGACACTGACCCAGCCTTCCCCCATTCTTTTCACACCATCCAATCACACGTCCTTGCGTCCAGTCCACCAGATGGCTGTCTGATAAGAGGACATACAGTGCTCAGGTAACAAACACTGATTTGAAATGCAGTTTGATTTCCAAGGTAACAGTTAAATCCAGTCATTTCAGTGCCGCTGGTCTGAAATCCTCAGACATTTTAAAAAACGGACACACTGTAAATTTGCATGTAAATTTTATGCAAACCTGAATTTCAAATAAAAAACGGCTTGCTCCGTTGTGCTGAGCCGTGCATGTAATAATTCAAATGGCAACTTCCTGATTAGCATGAAAATCTTTAAGAAAGAGGATTGGAAATGCAAAAACTGCTTAAAAAAAAGCTCAAGTCAAATACTTCCGAGCATTACTGTAAAAAAATAAAATAAAATCAAAGAATAAAAAGAAGTGAGGGCAGCACAATCAGTCATCTGACTGAGTGGAGAGGAAGAGGAGGCTCTGGAGGACCGCGCCGGCCGTCTTTAATGGGATGGATATTAAAGCCGTTCAGCTGAGGCCAATTTATGCCATTTCTCATCACATTGTTCTCCTCGCTCAATGAAATTAGCCGCTAACCTGGAGCAAACCGATCATGTGCGCGTTGAAGGGTAAAAGGTTGTATGTTCCTAGTTATTAGCTGTTAGTAAACGGACTGAACGAATGGAAATACGCCCCGGCGCCTCCTCCAGCAGGTAACCGCGCGTGGATGTGTGGTCGCCTTCACGTTCGCGAGCGCGTCTGCGGCTAAACTGGTAAACAGGCCGGTGGGTAGTGACTGGATCAGCTGCGCGGGCCAGATTATAATGAGCTCACTGCCGGCTCATTTCCATTCCCATCTGCCTGTCGACCTCTGGGAAGCCCTGGAAGTTGACACGGTGCATCCCTCTGGTCCTTGACGGGCCCGTCCGCCCAGCATTACCATAGAAGAAGACCCAGCCCGCCCACGTCACACACAGCAACGCCGAGCCCACGAGCAGCGGAACCATGCGTTTGTTCCAGCTCTCTGTTTTTTATCCTTCGCTTAAAATCATTTTATTGCGAGCGGTTGCCTGAAGTCGACCCCCCCCCCCCCTTATACCCCCCTCCCAGCCCCCCAGTCTGGCTGCTGCACGGGGCATTTTGGCTGCAGCGGGGACGGCGCGTCAAGGCAACGGTGTCACGAGCTCCTAAAGGTTGTGAACTCTATTCAGGCCGCGGTGACCCCCGTGTTAAAAGGGTGTCAGCTGGGCTTCTGTCACGGCTGATGTGTGCTAAAGACCTGCCGCCTCCTTTGTCCGAGGGCCGGCCTTGCGGGGGCTGTGAAGTGCAGCCGTTCCCCTTTGTGGCCGCGATGTTTCTTTTGGAGTCTGCCACCTCCAGCCTCTCCCTTGGTGGGAAATCCACGTCTGAGCGTTTGCCGTGTGTCACCGGCTTCCCGGCGGTGCGCTCAAAGACAGATTGGAGCCTGTGGTGGTGTCTGCATGTCTGAGAGAGAAAGGGCTGGATGATAATTCAATATTACTGTTTATGCCTTCCAGCAAAATAATATAGTGATTATAGTGATTAGATACTGAAGGCTTGTTTTACAAATATAGAGATATGCAATGTATTACACAAATACAACTAATTGCTCTGGGTATCAGTTTTGATGAGTGGAAGATAACAGAACCATTGTCATTGTGTGCTTCCACATCATATCAATGTACAGTAGCTCGTTCCACGGTTTCGCTTGGTTCCCCTTCAAACGCCGGTGACGGCGCACAGCGCCAAAGTGTAAAAGATGTCTTGTGTCGCCCGTGGGCCGAGGGGGGGGGGGGGGGGCGGTGATCGGGGCTAATCAGCGATGATGAGCTGAGGGAGGAGATTCGCCCTGGCTGCGACTGCCGTCTACAAGCCGGTCGGTCGGTCGGTCCGCCGGGCTGTTAGCGGCGGAACAGATGCCTGCATTGGGTTAGTGCTATTCCACAATCATCATCAATTCCTCCTCGATCACCTCCTGATTTCCAGCGCTGTGATTAAGAGTCAGGCCCATCTGGTGCGGAGACAGGAAATCCTGGAGTCTGCATCTGCTGGCTGAGCTACTAAGCTGCTGTAGCTGGGGTTGGGTGGAGGGGGGGGGGGGTGGCTGGTAGGGTAAACTCTGATAATCCTACATAACTCCTGGAATGCAGAGACCTCAGTGCGCGTCAGACCCCTCATCTGCTCTGGACAGCATCTCCAGGAGCGCAGAATCGCTAAGCGACGGCCGCCTCCTCCCGTGGCCACGCTCGAAGCATCCTCACAATTTATAACCAGTCCCCCTGGAATTTTGTAATTAGAGCACGCATTAGACATCCTGCAGAGCATGTTTCACGAAGAAGCCAGCAGAGCGATTGCACAAACCAGTTCAAGTGCTTCTCTGATGAGACTTCCGCGGCCGAAGACGCTTCATTCACCCCGCCTGCATTTTCTTTGTCTCTCCGCCGACGACCGCAGGCTCTGAGCCGCGTGGCTGTTGGAACACATTGGAGACGTGCTAATGGAGCTGCAGCCAGAGCAGAAGTAGGCCCTGCTGGTGCCATATGACAAATCGGCATGCTGCTCTCGCCTACAATCCGCCCACCGGCCACCTCCAAATCTATCGGGAGGATTAGCTCGCGCGGCTAAAGCAAACAGACTGCTCAGCGCTCAGACGGCGCCCGCTCCAAGTCCTGTTCGTGCCTCCTGTTTCGGCGGCTGGCGGATCACAATTGGGCCGCCGTCGGTTCACTCGCAACTGGTGCCAAGTCCCCGCGGAGTGCCGTGTGTGGCGGCGGCGGGCGGGAAAAAAAAGGAGAAGGAATGTTTTAGGGATTTACACTTGCTCTTCGGGATATGCATAATTTATTTTGGGATTAGGATGTTGTAGATTAACTGGTGAATTCTCAGATGAGTTCACAAGACGACGCCCGGGGGTCTGAGGGCACTTTTTGTACCCGTCCGCTCGTAACACGCTGAGCTCCGAGCTCGCGCCGGGAAAAAACAAATCATTTTCATTACAGACCGGCGTTGTGTATGTTTGTGCGCGTGGGCAGGTGTGTACCTCAAGATTTCGAGGCCTCAGTCAGACTCGTCTTCGGTTGGAGTCTGCTCCGTGCGCTTGTGATTGGAGGGCGGCTGCGGTTGCTAAGCAGAGCTGCTCTTCCTGTGCTAAATAAGAACTTCGTGCTCTCTGGCTGGTGGGCTAAGAAGCGTGCCAGAACACACACACACACACACACACACACACACACACACACACACACACACACACACACACACACACACACACACACACACACACACACACACACACACACACACACACAGTCTTCACAGTGCATAGACCTCTTACAGTACAGAGACCTCACCCTCCTCCATTCACTGTCCATCCTCTTTCATTGTGACCTCCGAGCTATGATTTGCCGAGTGCCTTCTCCTCCTCCTCCTCCCTCCTCCACCCGCCATCACGCACCTCTCCCACCGGTCAGCGCCGTACAAAGCTCCCCTCTTCATCACTGTCTGACACCTCCTTTGCCCCCGCCACCATCGCTCACCTCCTCCATTTGACACCTCCTCGACCCTGGAGGACACACACGCACAGACGCGGGCTCTCCTCCGCTCCTCCACTGAGATCTCCTACTGTACTCCCCCTCACACTGCATTATACTTAGATCTCCACCTCCACTGTAGTGAGCGCATGCTATATCAGTCCGTATTCACGGTGGCCTACATACCCCGCACATGTATTGCTGCGCTGCTTGTCTCAATTTGAAGAGATGAAAACTCATTTTCCATCAGTAGACAAGTAGACATGTTATAAATTAAAAACCAAAAATAGATAAATAGACTGACAGATACTGTCCTCTCTGAATGAACCGTCATCCAACATGTTTAATTTCCTTCATGTAGTGGTTGTAAGGGTCAAAGTTTTAGGTTGAAGAGCAGAACAATCGTGGAGTGTTGCTGAAAAGCCGCGAGCCCCCGGGCTCCCCCTCAGACCACCTCGACATGCTTCCTTGCAGAGATGGAGCAATGCAGCATTGTCAGCAGGCACCCGTATCAAATGAATTCAGCACAGCTGTCCTAGCAGACTCCACTGCAGTGTGTGTGTGTGTGTGTGTGTGTGTGTGTGTGTGTGTGTGGTTATTTATTCAGTATTACAGTCAAGCCAAGCTCCACCGCTGCCACTCCTTCCTCCAGCATTATCTGATCAGGTGGACGTTTCTCCCCCTCCGACCTCGTTAGTCTCGTTCGGCTCCTCGCCCCAAAAGCCGAGAGCGTCGCGCCGAACTTGGCCACCTGCCCCGCCCCGCTCGCCCCTCGCCCCTGCTCTTTCTCCCCACAACAATGCAGCGGGGGTCTTCATTTACAAAGACAGGCGTACAAATGGGCCGCGATTGCTCACATGCCGGGGACGCCGCTCCCCCCGCCCCCGTTCCTGCAGGTGCCTAATGGCCGCAGGGTCGTCCGGCGCTGCGTTCAGCGTGTCGCCTGCCCAGCGGGACCGCCCTCCTCCCGCGCCCGCCGCGTTGACAGGCGTCTGGCTTTATTTCTAGCCAGTCGACAAATGCAGACACAGACGTCCATGGCCTGAAATAGAGCAGGCCTAGCCTTTAACCCATAATGACTGCAAGTATCACAAGCCTTGGGTTTTAAGAAGCATATGGCTGTTGTGAAAACAGAGCCAATGCACACATCATGTAAAAATCCTTTTCAGGTCCTAACAATGAATTGTTTCCATTGGTGTGACCTCTAATGATGGATGCAGCCCTTTATTCCACAAATGCGTTATGGGTTTGAACCCTGCAACAGCAGCATGAATTAAGGAGGTATTTTAATATTTTATAGTTATTCAACTTGGACGTTGTAGCAGCTGAATGTGCTAAATCAAAGGCGGAGGCGCTCGTTTGCTCAGGGCATCTGCCCCATATGGAATGTATGAATTATTCCAGAGGTTAGGACGGGGCATTGTTGGTGCACTCATCCTCACAAAGGCACCCATCTCTGCACGTCCATATTTAATTCAGCCCCTTTCACTTGCTAAACTGTACAGGTTGCTGACATAATGAGTCCCTCCAAAGAGATTAGTCGCTCCATCATCAACACAGCTCCCTAATTTTTCTGCTTTTGTTGCGGAACAGGCTGTGCTAAATGGGATAAAGGGGCTTGGCCGGACACAGTGGGAGGAAGTGGCTTTTGTATTGCAAGCAGGTGCAGTGGAATGACTGGGGTATTTTCAGACGCACGTTAGCGCGCGTGCGCACGCCCGCACGCATGTTCGCGTCCCTGCAGATCCGCGTCTGGCCGGACCAGGAGGGCACGGCTGCGGCTGCAGCGCGCCAGGAACCTCTGGAGCTGGATTTGAACCCTCAATCACAGGGCTCCTCGGGGGCTTGCAGTAAATTCTTCAGGCAAATGGTTTTCTCTCCGGTGCCTCCGCCTCCGCCGCTCTCTCTCTCTCTCTGCTCACATCTGGCGAACAGCGCTCGCACCCCTGTCATCTTTTACAGCGTTGAGGTCATTTCCACCCTATCGGTAAAGTGGAAACACATGATGTGCAGGGTTCAGCCTTCATGGGGTGGGGCTAGCGTGGGCCAGCACTGACACAGCTTTACAGCCAAGAGTTGCCAAACGGCCTCCCTGCGGAATGCCTCTCACTGCCAAATTAAAGACTTTTGTGCCAAATAATGGTGGAATACATAAATGTACCACTTCTATATGCAACTGCTATAATTAGCCACATTTTTATGCATGTTAATGTCTTCCCTTCGATACAAGACGGAGCAGCAAATTTAAAAAAAAATATATATCCAAGCTCTCCAAACATGACTAGGTCCATAATGAATACCAACTCCAGCAGACGTGCGCCGCCCTTTGGCGTTCGCCTTTATTCCTCTGTCTTCATTCCTTTTCATCGTGTGACTGATTGCAGCTGGTGCTCCTGCAGAGTCGGGTACCGACTCTGGCAGAGGTGCGGGATGAAGGGTGTGTCCTCCGCTTTAATTGGGATTCTCCTTCAACGATAATGCGGATTTCCTCAATTCGGTCCGCTGCCGCATCGTCCTCCTCCGAACGCTTCACACCACAGCTCACAGTGTTTGTCATTGTCAGGAATCCGAGCTTGTGTCATTTGTGAGAACTCGGCTCTGCCATCTGACGCGTTCTGCTTGGTTTCTTAACGGCGCATTATTAGTATCAGCCTACTTTTTATGGCAACATTTTTCCTACACTGCACTAAAATGAATCAATTACTTGCTCGTCAGAGTTCTCGCACGTTGGGAGAACACTCTGCTTTGCAGAGACTTGACTTGCTAAACATGTTGCCCCTCTTGAATAATTTGCTGCTCTTTGGAATAAACAGGCTTTTAATGGACTTTTACTCTCTCGCTACACGGATCTCAGTGTGTCTCTGAGCGAATTCCAGTCACACTGTGGTTTCCATTTTGTGGTAGACAGAGCTGCAGCGTAAAAAGGGGTGGGCTGCAGTCAGTCGGTGGCTGTCTGTGGGTTAGACTCCAGGCAGAGTGGCGGCTTTGAGCAGCTGCATGGATTTTTATTCCCGCTGTCCGACGTGGGCTCCATCACAGACTGCAGCAGCACTCGTTATTGAGGGCACACACTCCTGTGCCGCGCGCCTCTGTCCTCATTACCTCTGCAGCAGCTTAGCTCGCTGCCTTTGTTCTGTCTCTTGGCTTGAAACTGGAGGATATGGCGAGAAGTGCTGAGGCTGCACTTAGCTTGGCTGCCCACAACTTCTGCCGCACAGAAGAAAACATAGTACAGACAACCCCCCCCCCCCCCCCCCCCCCCCCCCCAAGCCTTCCTGTCTACATATTTCCCACAAAGCCAAGGCGCTGGGGATGCTCCAGTTTGATTCATCATCCTGACTTAGATGTAGGCCGGCTCGCTCAAGGCATCTTATATTCAGTTTGGAGCCTTTACTGCTTTTGTCACTTGTCTGGGTGAAATATTTCACTCTGAGGTGTATTTGTGCGTTGGCCCACTGACCAAATGCCCTCATGGCCAATCTGCTGTGTGAAAGGTCCCATAGACTAATTCCTCAGAGGCGTTAAACAGCAGCCGTTCAGAGTGACTGAAGGAACACTAAACTTTTATCACACTAATAACCCACAGTCACAGCTAGCCTAATGGCTTAGACAGCCATACCAGGGGTTGCCTGGAGGTCAGGTTGAAT
The DNA here is from genome assembly GCF_900634795.4 of Betta splendens. Classification (NCBI taxonomy): domain Eukaryota; kingdom Metazoa; phylum Chordata; class Actinopteri; order Anabantiformes; family Osphronemidae; genus Betta; species Betta splendens. The sequence goes on along the minus strand of NC_040885.2, from coordinate 12,996,928 downwards.
TGCAGTGCGTAAATGGTAGATTCCAGCGATAGATGTGGTACAACAAATAAATAGGAAAACAGGAGGTGCGTTTGAGGTGAGCAGATAGAGAGGAAAGATGCTACTAGAAGTGCAGATAATCACTCTTATAGATTTACAGTAAAAGAAAGCCATTGATTGGGCCGCTGTTTTATAACAAGGTGATCTGTGATCTCAGAGCTTGGACTGAGTCCGAGAAACAACTCCTACACAAGTGAGTGAAAAGATCTGAGTTTGCCCAGAGCACGGTGAAAACATCGGTCCGAGAAGTGAGTGATGACTCGTTAATGGAGTTCAAATCTACACTTTTTCTCAGACTCCTCTCCCTCCGGCTGAGGTGGATGGGTCCTGAGAGTGTTTGTTTTAGGTGAAGTCAGTGCTGGAACAGAGAGCTGTGAACCGCAGGCCAGACTGTGGTTCTGCGGATCAGCGTCGACCTGAATGCAGACAGTCCTGTTTGTTTCGCCTCTCTGTTTCTCAGGGAGAGATTAAGGCGCTGCCGACGACCTGCACTCACGCCCAAGTCACGCAAATCGGAGCCTGTACCTGGGTGTAGTCGCCCCATCTGGACTTCACCGCGCTGCAGATGAAATGGCGAGGAGGGGAGATGGTTTCAATGGCGGGGCATTCGTGTGTTCTGTTCTTAGCGTTTTCATAAATAGCAGTTTTTATGTGGCTGAGGTCAACCTCTTTTTTTTTTTTACTAGACTGGAGAGGCAAGTCCAGAGGCAAGGAGGCCTCCCCCGGCATCTGGCAGCCATAAAAGGGGGAGCAGGAGGGTTTTTAGTGGAGGTTTATGGGATGGTAGGGTGAGACATTGAAGGCAGGAGAGACAGAGTGGATGGTGGACTCTAGTTGCCCCCAAGCTGCAAAGCTTCCTCCGCTGTCTGAATGACAGGTCAGAAGTTCATTGCCTTGTTTTCATCCTGCATCTGCCTTGTAAGGGGAAGGAGGTGACCGCTGGTTCAGAGTTCGAGGGCAAAGGATTTAATGTCACCGTGAAGCTGTTGTCACTGCCTAAAATAAAAATATATTTAGGACAGGACGTCCTGCTTTCAGTTTAATGAGCTCGCTGTATTTTTAAATGGCTTCAGAGGACGGTAGTTGACTTGTTGTGGCGTTGCTGTCAGCTTGTTATGCTGTGCAGGAGACCAGACCTGAGTCCTACAGATGGTGCAGAATTATGTGGCCGCATAAACACTGGTGATTCAATGACTTGGTGTTGTTTGGGTATGCGTCACCCTCTCGAAGCGGCCTGTGCACCACGGAGCAACGACAGATCCAAATTTTCTCCAGAAAAAGCCTCGCAGGCGGGCGGTGGTTTGCACACCTGACCCAAGGAGAAATGGTACTGGGGTTTGAGGGGAAGTGAGATTCTCATGGAGATTTCAGGGATGAAGACACTCCTGAGAGTCTCAGTTATGTTGTGCTGGAAGACCCGCCTGAGCTGGAGCTGCCTGGTGCGTCTGAAGCTGGACGCTCAGCCTTATAGGTTTTCCAGAACGGGCTTGTCATTGCAGAGGACTGTGCTACTTTGCCGACTCTGGCACTGATATCTCCCATAGAGATTTCATCTTTTGTAATGCTGCAGCTGCGATGTATTAACCCTTTCCTCCCTTTTAGGCACTTAGGCGATATCTTGACGGGATTTTTGGATTCCTCTTTCTGAGCCCGTGAAGCCAGCTTGATGCTGCTGATACAGACCCTTACATTAAAAGTGAGCCAAAGCTTCACTTCTGCAGCTTCATGTAAACGTCTGAATAAAGTGCTGACAGCAAAAGGCTGAGCGCTTGTTTGGCAGGCATGCCCTTGTAGGTTTCTGTGTCACTCAACTCTATTAAATTTTTAATCATTTCCTTGCTGTGGTATAGACCTCAACATGGCTCTGCTCAGTCACACACTGTTTGGGCGGCTTCAACTCATAAAAGAGGAGGAATAAAAGGTGTAACTTAGGGATTTTCGCTCATTAATGAGAGTTTTTTTTTGTACTCCATTCCTTTTGACTTCTTGCTGTTTGTTGACGTGTAGAAATAAACCCAGCATGAGTGGATGCTGCCTCAAACCGATGCCATGTGTCTCTATTACAGCCCCACAGCAACACGTTTGTCAGCATCTGAAAGTTTATTGGCACATATTGTATATGAACAATGGAATCAATTAAATCACGTGGGAGGCAGAAATGCCTGTAACCCGATGCCACTGTGTGATAGTCAGACAAAAGACAGCGTTAATGACATCTGGGCTGTAGGTGATTGTGTTTTGATGTTCTGTATCCAAAACAGTAGTTTGATTAATAAGACAATGTCCACAGTAACATGGGAGATTGTCAGAAGTAGCTGTGGACTCTCCCAGCGACAGACACCACAAACGTCCGAAAGGGTGTCACTGTCATTCCAAAGTCCTTAGTCTAGGTCATTAGCAAGTCCTCAACAATTAACATGACAATAGCATTTAAGATACTTTTTCCAAGAACATTGATTGCACTTGACATACTTTCAAGAAAGCATCAAAGGCACCTTCAAAGGCTGCTGCGGTATAAGACTCCAGCCAGAGATTCACTGAGGGCCCCTTCAACATTCTCCAGCCTGTTTATCCGCTCACGCTTTGCATCCTGTCAGCGTCTCACTCATTGGGTAAAGGAGGGGAATAAAGCCACCGGCCTTTGATTGAGAGGCTGGAAATAAGGGAACCGGCCCCTGCGTTTGCAGCTCTGTCCACTGCAGTGATTCAGGGGATAAAAATGTGGCCTGTGTCTCTTTAAGAGCGCTGGCCTGTCTGCAGAATGCATCAGTCCTGTGGAGCAGACACAGGCCAGCAGGAGGAGATGGGGGGGGGGGGGTGAGGGGAGGAGCGCCAGGCTGTGCAGAGGGAGGCATGACGGAAGGAGGGAACAGCCGCAGTCTGGGCTTCCAGCCTCCTGGCTAGACTGCTGAAAGTTATTATTGAGTTCCTGTGTAGGGCCTCACCTCCCTGTGGCACAGTCCTCCGTGCTCACCGCGAGGTAGACGGGGCGTGCAGGCGCGGCGAAGGCAAGCGCTGGCAGTGCACCGTGCCCATTTGCAATGACCTTATGTGCAACAATTGGAGGATAATTTTGCTCGATTGTGTGCTTTCGCGAGGGCGAGGCCTCCCGAAAGGGCCGAGAGCGGCCGCACATGCTAACAGGCCCACAGCTGCTCGGCGGCAGCTGAAACCGCCGCAGCCGATCGCTGCTGTCTTGAGTTTCAGTTAAGCAGACACGTCCTGTTTTCTTAGGAATGGCCTTAACTAGTCAAGACAAGAAGGTTGGCGCTTCACCGCTAAGCAAGCAGTGAAGTAAATCCCCTCCTAGGGTGCTAAGTGACGGGTATGATTCCAGGACAGTTGGGAGGAGGATTCAGTCAGTCGCCGTCAAATAGCGTTGTCTTTACAGTAAATGTCTTGTTGGACCAGGAAAGTCCATGAAGATTACACATTTACTGTTGACATACTCAGGGCTGTGCCTGCCTGCAATGCTAATCCCCCTCTCTCGGCCCACCGCGAGAGAGGCAGACTTATATAAAGCCCCGTGCTGTGTATTCGTCCCGAACCTGCTGCTGCTTTTGGTGATACTCCCTTAAGTTGACCCAGCTGCCGCCCGGCCTACTGCACCGTAGTTGTCATGGCACTGGCTCGCGAAACCCTGGAACCACGCAGCACCTGAGGCCCGGCAGCGGCCAAGACCAAGGTTTTTCTGCACATATCTTCTGCAGCGTGTCAGACGTGGCCTGATTATTTCCACCATGTGTCTTCATTCATTATCAGTGCAGTGCCGACCCGGGCAGGGTATGAAGGAAAGCTGGGGCGAGGGGGGGGGGGGCTGACGCTGGCGCTGAAATGGGTATTTTGTGGAGCTCTGTTTGTTGAGTCACAGCTTAGTTGGGCTCCACTGTTATGTGGTTGCCATGGAGAAAAACACAGGCTCTTGTGCAATAAAATTATCCAGGAAAAGACATTTCCAAGAATTTTTTAGAGTCAAGAAACAGACGGCAAATTGCAGAATTCATGAGGTGCTGTGGTCCACCACCCACCCCTTTCAGCCCTCCATTTTAGAGTGCTCGTATTCATTTTATGGAAGCTGCGAGGCTCGAGCCCTCTCACCTAATTACTCCTGTAAGCAGATATGTTTTCCTACCAATGGCTGAAGGAAACAAACCCGGTGTTTAAGGATGGAATGTGTGATCTTAGGAACGGATGTTGTGGGTGTTTTATCCCCTATTTCCCTTACAGACAATTCCTTGAACAAGTGGAAACAAGTGAAATGCTATTTGATCTCTGTCAAATATTAGTGTATACACACACCGTGAGGTCCTTGTGCGCTCGAGTTTGACGGCTGCTGCGCCGCAGCGAGACAGCTAACGTTTTTGCTAACGTGTTCGCTAACGTTTTCGCTAACTCGCGGCGGTTAATTGGTAGCTCGTTTCACTTCTGTCAAGGCTCCTCGCTGCTCTTTAACATGAGGCCTTTCAAACGGTTTCCTGTCTGTGTGAACAGAGCCATCTTTCACGTAGTGCAGCGTTCACGTGGTGCCATTTAGCGCCCGAAATCCCTAACATATAGTAGTGGCGGCGTGAAAGGCAGCGATGCGCGGCTTTCAGGCAAGTTCAAAGCTAATTGAACAAAGACGGGTTTTGAGTGATTTAAAAGCCACACACAAGGGGTCTGGAGCATTAAGTTTAATAGTGTTTCATTGTTCAAATGGTCACAGAGCCGGTGTCAGTGCAGAGATTAGGTTTTCTAACCTGGTGACCAGGAAGGCAGCTTTTAAACACAACGACTCCAATGGTGTCTATAAATTTCAGCAGGATTTATTACCTTGGTTCAACCAATTAGCTCCCGAGCAGTTTCTCAGGACGTGTACTGTGTTGATGTGATCACATGGGACCCTGAGTGAGCAGTGACCCTAACTTCACCTCACCCACAACACAGGTTTTATGGTCTCCTCCCCTAAATGCCCCCACCCCCTGCCCCCTTCCTCTCGCACCTCTTACCCTCTGCTTTTTATCCCATTTCCACTTTTCCAAGTGAACCTGGCGCCTGCCCTCTCCTCCGATGGGTGGGGGGGGGGGGGGGGGGGCATGTGGTCATGTGTCTCAGCTTACCATGGAGGCACGGTGGTACAAACCGCAGCACAGCTGAACGGTGAGCTGCTTCACCTTTCTTAAAAACGTCCCTGCCCTTTAGTGGCCTGTTGGTTTCATGGCTGTTGCTGTTTATGGCGATGAGATCAGCTGTGTGTTGCTGTGATGATGGTTATTATTTCTCAGATTCACTTATTTAAAGCATTTATGAATTTATGAAGTAGAAAAATTGTCTAGTTTAATACAATCGTTTAAAGGTAAATTCCCTTGTGAACTTATTGGCTATTTTATCCCATGTAATCCTGTATTTTTCAACATTTTTGGTTTTGAGGAATACTATTATCACGTTTACAGAAATACATTTCTTAGTTTTAGGTATTATTATGGACAGACATGCTATAGTCAATTGTCAGTTGTTATAATGGAGATGTGACTGTCCATCTGGCGAGTCAATCTCCCAGACACTGGAGGTCGGGACCCAGACTGGGCTCGGGCTCCTCTAACTAGCAGTTGCTTTCCCTCGCGTCGGTCCGCCAGGCCTCCTCCTGCCCTGACTTCTGCACCACGTCTGGCGTCTGAGGGAGGCGGAGAGGAGTCATCCAGTACCAGGTACTGCGGGTGATATAATGGTCTGTGTATTTGGAGCTGTTACTGTTTGGGTTGTAGAGAGGTTATCCGGTGACATTTTAATCGTCTTTCTGCCTTCTTTGCTGTGGCATTAGTATTAATCTGCAGGATTAAAACTCAGCCGGTCAGACACTGGACTTGCTGTCTTGTTGTAGGCATTGGGGGGGGGGGGGGGGGGGGGGTTGCTACCAGTGAGAAGGGCAGGCAGGGCTATGCTTATCAGTTAAGGAGGTTTTTTAAGTATAATTATAAAGAGCTGGAAGTCAGGATATTTCAGCTTCTTGTGCTGTTTGAGGAAGTCACCCTACTTCATGCACGTGTTGTACTGTTGCATCAATATACAGTACTAATTTATTAATCTACCTAATAATGCAGTATGTTGTAGTTGCTTTTACAAATTAAGACAATTAACCTGTTTTTAACAGCCTGGAATATTAATTGATATATTAAGGATGCCTTTAAGTTACGCAAATTAAAATGATGTCACGTGTCTTTTGTAAGTCATAGTTAGTTTAAATACACTGAGAGACACTGACAGAGAAGCAGAGGAGGGTCAGTGTAATGCCAGTGGATTAAGCTTACATGGCAAAGATGGCGTTGGCACTGCTGCGCCGCAGAGATCAAGTTCTGTGAAGGCACGCACACATGTAAGTCAGGTTACAGCCACCGAAGGGCTGCCGCATTCACGGCTGCAGGATTCTCCATCTCAGATTTGACAAACACTGATTGGGCTTTAATTTTACAACTTAGTGAAAACAGATAGAACGTATTAAGGGTATTTTACTGTAGATGCTCACAATGAATTTGCTTATAAATAATTACATCCCAAATTATCACACGCTTTCTTCTTTTATTTGCGTTGTTCCTGAAAGTAGTGTAGCATTAATGCATTTGGAGCAGGAATTAATTTTCCCCTTCATGATTACTAAATTTATTTCAGTAAATGCAGCGCCTTTCCCTTCTTGCCCCTTGCGCTTTCTTTGTTTTCCTCCTCAACCTTCGTCCCCTCCAGCCTCCTGGTTAGCTCTGCAGCTGCTCCTGCATTATAAGTGTGCTAAATATGAATAGAAGCAGAAAGGGGTTGCGTGTGTGTGTGTGTGTGTGTGTGTGTGTGTGTGTGTGTGTGTGTGTGTGTGTGTGTGTGTGTGTGTGTGTGTGTGTGTGTGTGTGTGTGTGTGTGTGTGTGTGTGGTCTGTCCCACTGAGTGCAGGACAGAGAGTGTGCACACTTTAATTCCTTTGCAAATACAGCCTTCTGTCTTCCCTTCGATTGATAGAGAGGCTTAATTCCCGTATTCCTGTAGTTCAGCAGGGGAGCTCAGACAAATATCTGCTGAATGTAGCATGTGCGGCTAAAAATATACCAGCCACAGAGCATGTCTCGCTTCCTAAGATAACTTTGACTCGCAACCATACCAAACATGCTCATGCTAATAATGCATAATCTGTGGAGATCTGTGTTCCGTGTCTTTTAGTTTAGGGTTTCCACGTCTGCTGAAGTAAATTACGACCCATCTGTGAGGTCACACTCGGAGCGAAAGTGCGATTCGGAGACTGCTGTCAACGTATTGTAAGGAAGGCTGGCATGCAGGCATGTCCTGTTATTGTGGCTGCCATGTTTGGACCTGAAATGGATTTTTTTTTTCTGTGTGCAGTATTACAGTAATCTTTCCTTTTGTCTGGGCTCAGAGATCTTTCGATTCACATGCAGGCAGTCCACTGCATTCAGGAGCAGGTTGTTTTTTTTTACTGTGTAATATAATTGAAGCATGTCAGCCAAAGATTATAGCAAATGTCATCTGTCTTACTGGTTTTCATTCGCATTTGAATGACTTGAATGAAGACTTGAAAAGAAAGTAATTAAGCCAATAGATTAAAACACACGAACTGTGTGCCCTCGCTGGAAAAACTCTCCTCTCATTGCATAGTATTCAGTTCACCATGGCAAAAGCTGTTGTATAGAAACTTAGACTTGATTTAAATATTTAAAATGATTGATTTATTATTCATCAGTATTTTTCATAGCACCAAATATTATAATCTGAGGGGTCATCTGTAATCAGGAATAACAAGTGTAGTGATGTAAAATTGGTTTTCCTGCACACATCTGTCATTCCATGTTCTTCCCGACTGTAATCTCAAGACCTTTTATGAGCATGAACTGTATGAAGAGTGTTGAGAAGGGAGCGCACTTCCTCACTTGGCTCCCCTGATAATTAGTTGTCCACCAACAGCTGACTTTGTGAATGGATAACAACCGCAGTGCACCGCTTTAATGCTCTGTCCCTCAGCCCCGGAGCCATGCGCGAGGCTACCTGTGCACACCTGATGGGATGTTTTCCACCTTTAGCAGCTCATCCCGCGTCCTCCTCGGACCTCAACCAGTCTCAATCCCAAAGATAATTAGGACAATCCGATAAGCTTCGCTGTAATGCCGACCTCGTGCGTCGTCCTGGGGCTCTCTTTGCGTGTCCATTCTGTCGGTGCGTCTATATAAACAGCATGTCGTCAAGCTGAAGACAGTGGAGACAGGATGAATTGATAAATTAAACCTACAGAGCAGACATGGGAGCCCGTGCTGTGTCTGTGTGGGACAGGGATGAAGTTTCAGGGTGGACGGCAATCATTTTCCCCCAGCTGTTACGAGGTGACCACAGGGCTTTATATGAATCAAGGGACCGTCACACAATTTATGCAGCGAGCGTTGAACCGATAGCTCACGGCATCCCTTCGACCGTGCGCACCAAACTACAGCGATCACATTACTAAAACAAGTACTCTCTCACTTCCAACTAAGGCCGGTGCCCGGGCGAGCGCTGCCAGTTGGTGTGCCCTTGAGCACGACAGCGCCCCTGCTAAGCACACGCCGATCTGGGGATTACATTCAGGGGTTTAGGAGGGAAAAGGAGGCTGTAATCTGAAACTGTTGTGTCTTGTTGCCGTGCACTTTTCTTAATGCCGCGCTATCGCGCTTTGGTGTTGTATGACTGTTGTTCGAGGAAGTTCAACCGAGGGAACTAATTTTATCTCGCCAGATAAGTGCTGTCCCATGTTTTGCTCTCGGGGTAATTTAATTGGAGTTTTTTAGCGCCGCGGCAGATGCCGGAGGCTTCGATCTGTACAGTAAATATGACGCTGAGGCCAATATCCGCTCTCGGGGAGAGCACCTGCCCGCCTCTGCTGCTCAGGAGCCGATGTTTCCAGACTTCATGTCCACGATTGTACTGTAGCTTCACGCTAGCTACTAAACACAACAGCTGCTTCTTCCATCCTCCATCTTCTCACCTCACGAGCTTTAAACCGTCGACTTCTGACGTTGCTTTACAGTCGCATCTCAAACAGAAGGAATGAACGTGCGTGTCTCTCCATTGCACTGGGACGGAGAACTCTCACAGACGGACAAGACACCACACTGACAAACTGACTGCGTCTAATTGTGCAGATCAGAGGCCACTAAGAAGACTTTGTACTTGTAGTCTGGACTAATGCTGCAAGTGTGACTTTTGGTTTAGTCTGAGGTCACGATCGTTGATTAGATTTATTTCCAAGCAGTTTGATTCCTTCACTTCCCCCCCCTTTGCACAATATGTCGCTCCTCTTCAAGCAGGTCAAACGCTGGCCTCCTCTCACAGATAGCGAGTGATATGTTGCGATGTGTTGTGTGTCTCAGTGATTATCTTCCATTCAGGCATGGAAATAGCTGAGGCTTATCGTGGTATTACCATTCCATTATAAGGCACTAATTAAAAAATAAAGCATGTCTACTCTTGCCCAGCTGCTATTAGACCCTGTTTAGCCTACAGGTTTGCTTTGAAACGCGCCCTCATTACAGCGCCTCAAAGAAATATCATACAATAGCGGGTTGAAAAGGGCAATGCTTGAATGGAGTCTTAAAGGGGAGGCTGTACTTGGCCTTCAAGTATACATTCCTTCAGCTCACTGCTTCCTCTGTGGTCCCGCTCCTCGGGCCCACCCCCCTCCCACTCAAGACTCTGTTCCCACAGGGGACTCAGCCAAAGCAAACTCCTCAGAGGAAGTCTCCCTCTCCCAGCCGAGCGAGGGGGAGGGACGTCCTATCATCTGGCTCGGTGGAACCTGCTAGGCAGTAGGATGTGCGAGGAGGGTGTTATGACTCCGTGGCTATGCTATGTCTATGATGTGGCGGTGAGCGAAGCCCGTGCGGCTGCGCTCCTGTGAGGTCAGTGTCAGATTTAGCCAGCAGGTCCCTTGTGGTGTCTGGGAGTGTCTGTTTTCTGACTCTATTATGTCTAGTGCGCATAGCCTTCCTGAAGCTGCAAAACCTCAGGGTAGAAATAGTATCAGACGTGCAGACATCCTTTGTCGGGAAAACAGCGTTCACGACGGTAATTACAGAGTCTGATTACGGCGGGGCAGCAGTTCTTAGCTAACCACCGGCCTTGAGTCAGACAGGTGAGGGGTCGCGTCACCTTTGGCGAACAGGATCCAGTCAGCGGGAGGCCCGGGTTAAGAGAATTAACCTGTAGTAGCGGAGGCGTGTGTGTGTGTGTGTGTGTGTGTGTGTGTGTGTGTGCGTGAGCGTCGGCTGGTTAGACGGGTAGAGGAGACTATTGTGAGTCACAGCACCATAAGGGGAGTGTCCAGACAAGCACATCACACACCTCACGCAGGTGTAACCCTAGCTGAAGAGACACAACACAAATTACAAAGGAATGTTTTCTTTTCAACAAAAGCAGGCTTGCAGCCAGATATTAAAGAGTTATTTTATGACAATGTGGAAGAGGCGGCTCCGGCGAACA